>NC_081806.1:0-7500 GCF_030704535.1 Vitis vinifera | reverse complement strand
TAGGGTTTAGGGTTTAGGGTTTAGGGTTTAGGGTTTAGGGTTTAGGGTTTAGGGTTTAGGGTTTAGGGTTTAGGGTTTAGGGTTTAGGGTTTAGGGTTTAGGGTTTAGGGTTTAGGGTTTAGGGTTTAGGGTTTAGGGTTTAGGGTTTAGGGTTTAGGGTTTAGGGTTTAGGGTTTAGGGTTTAGGGTTTAGGGTTTAGGGTTTAGGGTTTAGGGTTTAGGGTTTAGGGTTTAGGGTTTAGGGTTTAGGGTTTAGGGTTTAGGGTTTAGGGTTTAGGGTTTAGGGTTTAGGGTTTAGGGTTTAGGGTTTAGGGTTTAGGGTTTAGGGTTTAGGGTTTAGGGTTTAGGGTTTAGGGTTTAGGGTTTAGGGTTTAGGGTTTAGGGTTTAGGGTTTAGGGTTTAGGGTTTAGGGTTTAGGGTTTAGGGTTTAGGGTTTAGGGTTTAGGGTTTAGGGTTTAGGGTTTAGGGTTTAGGGTTTAGGGTTTAGGGTTTAGGGTTTAGGGTTTAGGGTTTAGGGTTTAGGGTTTAGGGTTTAGGGTTTAGGGTTTAGGGTTTAGGGTTTAGGGTTTAGGGTTTAGGGTTTAGGGTTTAGGGTTTAGGGTTTAGGGTTTAGGGTTTAGGGTTTAGGGTTTAGGGTTTAGGGTTTAGGGTTTAGGGTTTAGGGTTTAGGGTTTAGGGTTTAGGGTTTAGGGTTTAGGGTTTAGGGTTTAGGGTTTAGGGTTTAGGGTTTAGGGTTTAGGGTTTAGGGTTTAGGGTTTAGGGTTTAGGGTTTAGGGTTTAGGGTTTAGGGTTTAGGGTTTAGGGTTTAGGGTTTAGGGTTTAGGGTTTAGGGTTTAGGGTTTAGGGTTTAGGGTTTAGGGTTTAGGGTTTAGGGTTTAGGGTTTAGGGTTTAGGGTTTAGGGTTTAGGGTTTAGGGTTTAGGGTTTAGGGTTTAGGGTTTAGGGTTTAGGGTTTAGGGTTTAGGGTTTAGGGTTTAGGGTTTAGGGTTTAGGGTTTAGGGTTTAGGGTTTAGGGTTTAGGGTTTAGGGTTTAGGGTTTAGGGTTTAGGGTTTAGGGTTTAGGGTTTAGGGTTTAGGGTTTAGGGTTTAGGGTTTAGGGTTTAGGGTTTAGGGTTTAGGGTTTAGGGTTTAGGGTTTAGGGTTTAGGGTTTAGGGTTTAGGGTTTAGGGTTTAGGGTTTAGGGTTTAGGGTTTAGGGTTTAGGGTTTAGGGTTTAGGGTTTAGGGTTTAGGGTTTAGGGTTTAGGGTTTAGGGTTTAGGGTTTAGGGTTTAGGGTTTAGGGTTTAGGGTTTAGGGTTTAGGGTTTAGGGTTTAGGGTTTAGGGTTTAGGGTTTAGGGTTTAGGGTTTAGGGTTTAGGGTTTAGGGTTTAGGGTTTAGGGTTTAGGGTTTAGGGTTTAGGGTTTAGGGTTTAGGGTTTAGGGTTTAGGGTTTAGGGTTTAGGGTTTAGGGTTTAGGGTTTAGGGTTTAGGGTTTAGGGTTTAGGGTTTAGGGTTTAGGGTTTAGGGTTTAGGGTTTAGGGTTTAGGGTTTAGGGTTTAGGGTTTAGGGTTTAGGGTTTAGGGTTTAGGGTTTAGGGTTTAGGGTTTAGGGTTTAGGGTTTAGGGTTTAGGGTTTAGGGTTTAGGGTTTAGGGTTTAGGGTTTAGGGTTTAGGGTTTAGGGTTTAGGGTTTAGGGTTTAGGGTTTAGGGTTTAGGGTTTAGGGTTTAGGGTTTAGGGTTTAGGGTTTAGGGTTTAGGGTTTAGGGTTTAGGGTTTAGGGTTTAGGGTTTAGGGTTTAGGGTTTAGGGTTTAGGGTTTAGGGTTTAGGGTTTAGGGTTTAGGGTTTAGGGTTTAGGGTTTAGGGTTTAGGGTTTAGGGTTTAGGGTTTAGGGTTTAGGGTTTAGGGTTTAGGGTTTAGGGTTTAGGGTTTAGGGTTTAGGGTTTAGGGTTTAGGGTTTAGGGTTTAGGGTTTAGGGTTTAGGGTTTAGGGTTTAGGGTTTAGGGTTTAGGGTTTAGGGTTTAGGGTTTAGGGTTTAGGGTTTAGGGTTTAGGGTTTAGGGTTTAGGGTTTAGGGTTTAGGGTTTAGGGTTTAGGGTTTAGGGTTTAGGGTTTAGGGTTTAGGGTTTAGGGTTTAGGGTTTAGGGTTTAGGGTTTAGGGTTTAGGGTTTAGGGTTTAGGGTTTAGGGTTTAGGGTTTAGGGTTTAGGGTTTAGGGTTTAGGGTTTAGGGTTTAGGGTTTAGGGTTTAGGGTTTAGGGTTTAGGGTTTAGGGTTTAGGGTTTAGGGTTTAGGGTTTAGGGTTTAGGGTTTAGGGTTTAGGGTTTAGGGTTTAGGGTTTAGGGTTTAGGGTTTAGGGTTTAGGGTTTAGGGTTTAGGGTTTAGGGTTTAGGGTTTAGGGTTTAGGGTTTAGGGTTTAGGGTTTAGGGTTTAGGGTTTAGGGTTTAGGGTTTAGGGTTTAGGGTTTAGGGTTTAGGGTTTAGGGTTTAGGGTTTAGGGTTTAGGGTTTAGGGTTTAGGGTTTAGGGTTTAGGGTTTAGGGTTTAGGGTTTAGGGTTTAGGGTTTAGGGTTTAGGGTTTAGGGTTTAGGGTTTAGGGTTTAGGGTTTAGGGTTTAGGGTTTAGGGTTTAGGGTTTAGGGTTTAGGGTTTAGGGTTTAGGGTTTAGGGTTTAGGGTTTAGGGTTTAGGGTTTAGGGTTTAGGGTTTAGGGTTTAGGGTTTAGGGTTTAGGGTTTAGGGTTTAGGGTTTAGGGTTTAGGGTTTAGGGTTTAGGGTTTAGGGTTTAGGGTTTAGGGTTTAGGGTTTAGGGTTTAGGGTTTAGGGTTTAGGGTTTAGGGTTTAGGGTTTAGGGTTTAGGGTTTAGGGTTTAGGGTTTAGGGTTTAGGGTTTAGGGTTTAGGGTTTAGGGTTTAGGGTTTAGGGTTTAGGGTTTAGGGTTTAGGGTTTAGGGTTTAGGGTTTAGGGTTTAGGGTTTAGGGTTTAGGGTTTAGGGTTTAGGGTTTAGGGTTTAGGGTTTAGGGTTTAGGGTTTAGGGTTTAGGGTTTAGGGTTTAGGGTTTAGGGTTTAGGGTTTAGGGTTTAGGGTTTAGGGTTTAGGGTTTAGGGTTTAGGGTTTAGGGTTTAGGGTTTAGGGTTTAGGGTTTAGGGTTTAGGGTTTAGGGTTTAGGGTTTAGGGTTTAGGGTTTAGGGTTTAGGGTTTAGGGTTTAGGGTTTAGGGTTTAGGGTTTAGGGTTTAGGGTTTAGGGTTTAGGGTTTAGGGTTTAGGGTTTAGGGTTTAGGGTTTAGGGTTTAGGGTTTAGGGTTTAGGGTTTAGGGTTTAGGGTTTAGGGTTTAGGGTTTAGGGTTTAGGGTTTAGGGTTTAGGGTTTAGGGTTTAGGGTTTAGGGTTTAGGGTTTAGGGTTTAGGGTTTAGGGTTTAGGGTTTAGGGTTTAGGGTTTAGGGTTTAGGGTTTAGGGTTTAGGGTTTAGGGTTTAGGGTTTAGGGTTTAGGGTTTAGGGTTTAGGGTTTAGGGTTTAGGGTTTAGGGTTTAGGGTTTAGGGTTTAGGGTTTAGGGTTTAGGGTTTAGGGTTTAGGGTTTAGGGTTTAGGGTTTAGGGTTTAGGGTTTAGGGTTTAGGGTTTAGGGTTTAGGGTTTAGGGTTTAGGGTTTAGGGTTTAGGGTTTAGGGTTTAGGGTTTAGGGTTTAGGGTTTAGGGTTTAGGGTTTAGGGTTTAGGGTTTAGGGTTTAGGGTTTAGGGTTTAGGGTTTAGGGTTTAGGGTTTAGGGTTTAGGGTTTAGGGTTTAGGGTTTAGGGTTTAGGGTTTAGGGTTTAGGGTTTAGGGTTTAGGGTTTAGGGTTTAGGGTTTAGGGTTTAGGGTTTAGGGTTTAGGGTTTAGGGTTTAGGGTTTAGGGTTTAGGGTTTAGGGTTTAGGGTTTAGGGTTTAGGGTTTAGGGTTTAGGGTTTAGGGTTTAGGGTTTAGGGTTTAGGGTTTAGGGTTTAGGGTTTAGGGTTTAGGGTTTAGGGTTTAGGGTTTAGGGTTTAGGGTTTAGGGTTTAGGGTTTAGGGTTTAGGGTTTAGGGTTTAGGGTTTAGGGTTTAGGGTTTAGGGTTTAGGGTTTAGGGTTTAGGGTTTAGGGTTTAGGGTTTAGGGTTTAGGGTTTAGGGTTTAGGGTTTAGGGTTTAGGGTTTAGGGTTTAGGGTTTAGGGTTTAGGGTTTAGGGTTTAGGGTTTAGGGTTTAGGGTTTAGGGTTTAGGGTTTAGGGTTTAGGGTTTAGGGTTTAGGGTTTAGGGTTTAGGGTTTAGGGTTTAGGGTTTAGGGTTTAGGGTTTAGGGTTTAGGGTTTAGGGTTTAGGGTTTAGGGTTTAGGGTTTAGGGTTTAGGGTTTAGGGTTTAGGGTTTAGGGTTTAGGGTTTAGGGTTTAGGGTTTAGGGTTTAGGGTTTAGGGTTTAGGGTTTAGGGTTTAGGGTTTAGGGTTTAGGGTTTAGGGTTTAGGGTTTAGGGTTTAGGGTTTAGGGTTTAGGGTTTAGGGTTTAGGGTTTAGGGTTTAGGGTTTAGGGTTTAGGGTTTAGGGTTTAGGGTTTAGGGTTTAGGGTTTAGGGTTTAGGGTTTAGGGTTTAGGGTTTAGGGTTTAGGGTTTAGGGTTTAGGGTTTAGGGTTTAGGGTTTAGGGTTTAGGGTTTAGGGTTTAGGGTTTAGGGTTTAGGGTTTAGGGTTTAGGGTTTAGGGTTTAGGGTTTAGGGTTTAGGGTTTAGGGTTTAGGGTTTAGGGTTTAGGGTTTAGGGTTTAGGGTTTAGGGTTTAGGGTTTAGGGTTTAGGGTTTAGGGTTTAGGGTTTAGGGTTTAGGGTTTAGGGTTTAGGGTTTAGGGTTTAGGGTTTAGGGTTTAGGGTTTAGGGTTTAGGGTTTAGGGTTTAGGGTTTAGGGTTTAGGGTTTAGGGTTTAGGGTTTAGGGTTTAGGGTTTAGGGTTTAGGGTTTAGGGTTTAGGGTTTAGGGTTTAGGGTTTAGGGTTTAGGGTTTAGGGTTTAGGGTTTAGGGTTTAGGGTTTAGGGTTTAGGGTTTAGGGTTTAGGGTTTAGGGTTTAGGGTTTAGGGTTTAGGGTTTAGGGTTTAGGGTTTAGGGTTTAGGGTTTAGGGTTTAGGGTTTAGGGTTTAGGGTTTAGGGTTTAGGGTTTAGGGTTTAGGGTTTAGGGTTTAGGGTTTAGGGTTTAGGGTTTAGGGTTTAGGGTTTAGGGTTTAGGGTTTAGGGTTTAGGGTTTAGGGTTTAGGGTTTAGGGTTTAGGGTTTAGGGTTTAGGGTTTAGGGTTTAGGGTTTAGGGTTTAGGGTTTAGGGTTTAGGGTTTAGGGTTTAGGGTTTAGGGTTTAGGGTTTAGGGTTTAGGGTTTAGGGTTTAGGGTTTAGGGTTTAGGGTTTAGGGTTTAGGGTTTAGGGTTTAGGGTTTAGGGTTTAGGGTTTAGGGTTTAGGGTTTAGGGTTTAGGGTTTAGGGTTTAGGGTTTAGGGTTTAGGGTTTAGGGTTTAGGGTTTAGGGTTTAGGGTTTAGGGTTTAGGGTTTAGGGTTTAGGGTTTAGGGTTTAGGGTTTAGGGTTTAGGGTTTAGGGTTTAGGGTTTAGGGTTTAGGGTTTAGGGTTTAGGGTTTAGGGTTTAGGGTTTAGGGTTTAGGGTTTAGGGTTTAGGGTTTAGGGTTTAGGGTTTAGGGTTTAGGGTTTAGGGTTTAGGGTTTAGGGTTTAGGGTTTAGGGTTTAGGGTTTAGGGTTTAGGGTTTAGGGTTTAGGGTTTAGGGTTTAGGGTTTAGGGTTTAGGGTTTAGGGTTTAGGGTTTAGGGTTTAGGGTTTAGGGTTTAGGGTTTAGGGTTTAGGGTTTAGGGTTTAGGGTTTAGGGTTTAGGGTTTAGGGTTTAGGGTTTAGGGTTTAGGGTTTAGGGTTTAGGGTTTAGGGTTTAGGGTTTAGGGTTTAGGGTTTAGGGTTTAGGGTTTAGGGTTTAGGGTTTAGGGTTTAGGGTTTAGGGTTTAGGGTTTAGGGTTTAGGGTTTAGGGTTTAGGGTTTAGGGTTTAGGGTTTAGGGTTTAGGGTTTAGGGTTTAGGGTTTAGGGTTTAGGGTTTAGGGTTTAGGGTTTAGGGTTTAGGGTTTAGGGTTTAGGGTTTAGGGTTTAGGGTTTAGGGTTTAGGGTTTAGGGTTTAGGGTTTAGGGTTTAGGGTTTAGGGTTTAGGGTTTAGGGTTTAGGGTTTAGGGTTTAGGGTTTAGGGTTTAGGGTTTAGGGTTTAGGGTTTAGGGTTTAGGGTTTAGGGTTTAGGGTTTAGGGTTTAGGGTTTAGGGTTTAGGGTTTAGGGTTTAGGGTTTAGGGTTTAGGGTTTAGGGTTTAGGGTTTAGGGTTTAGGGTTTAGGGTTTAGGGTTTAGGGTTTAGGGTTTAGGGTTTAGGGTTTAGGGTTTAGGGTTTAGGGTTTAGGGTTTAGGGTTTAGGGTTTAGGGTTTAGGGTTTAGGGTTTAGGGTTTAGGGTTTAGGGTTTAGGGTTTAGGGTTTAGGGTTTAGGGTTTAGGGTTTAGGGTTTAGGGTTTAGGGTTTAGGGTTTAGGGTTTAGGGTTTAGGGTTTAGGGTTTAGGGTTTAGGGTTTAGGGTTTAGGGTTTAGGGTTTAGGGTTTAGGGTTTAGGGTTTAGGGTTTAGGGTTTAGGGTTTAGGGTTTAGGGTTTAGGGTTTAGGGTTTAGGGTTTAGGGTTTAGGGTTTAGGGTTTAGGGTTTAGGGTTTAGGGTTTAGGGTTTAGGGTTTAGGGTTTAGGGTTTAGGGTTTAGGGTTTAGGGTTTAGGGTTTAGGGTTTAGGGTTTAGGGTTTAGGGTTTAGGGTTTAGGGTTTAGGGTTTAGGGTTTAGGGTTTAGGGTTTAGGGTTTAGGGTTTAGGGTTTAGGGTTTAGGGTTTAGGGTTTAGGGTTTAGGGTTTAGGGTTTAGGGTTTAGGGTTTAGGGTTTAGGGTTTAGGGTTTAGGGTTTAGGGTTTAGGGTTTAGGGTTTAGGGTTTAGGGTTTAGGGTTTAGGGTTTAGGGTTTAGGGTTTAGGGTTTAGGGTTTAGGGTTTAGGGTTTAGGGTTTAGGGTTTAGGGTTTAGGGTTTAGGGTTTAGGGTTTAGGGTTTAGGGTTTAGGGTTTAGGGTTTAGGGTTTAGGGTTTAGGGTTTAGGGTTTAGGGTTTAGGGTTTAGGGTTTAGGGTTTAGGGTTTAGGGTTTAGGGTTTAGGGTTTAGGGTTTAGGGTTTAGGGTTTAGGGTTTAGGGTTTAGGGTTTAGGGTTTAGGGTTTAGGGTTTAGGGTTTAGGGTTTAGGGTTTAGGGTTTAGGGTTTAGGGTTTAGGGTTTAGGGTTTAGGGTTTAGGGTTTAGGGTTTAGGGTTTAGGGTTTAGGGTTTAGGGTTTAGGGTTTAGGGTTTAGGGTTTAGGGTTTAGGGTTTAGGGTTTAGGGTTTAGGGTTTAGGGTTTAGGGTTTAGGGTTTAGGGTTTAGGGTTTAGGGTTTAGGGTTTAGGGTTTAGGGTTTAGGGTTTAGGGTTTAGGGTTTAGGGTTTAGGGTTTAGGGTTTAGGGTTTAG
>NC_081805.1:27807500-27812500 GCF_030704535.1 Vitis vinifera | reverse complement strand
CCTAAACCCTAAACCCTAAACCCTAAACCCTAAACCCTAAACCCTAAACCCTAAACCCTAAACCCTAAACCCTAAACCCTAAACCCTAAACCCTAAACCCTAAACCCTAAACCCTAAACCCTAAACCCTAAACCCTAAACCCTAAACCCTAAACCCTAAACCCTAAACCCTAAACCCTAAACCCTAAACCCTAAACCCTAAACCCTAAACCCTAAACCCTAAACCCTAAACCCTAAACCCTAAACCCTAAACCCTAAACCCTAAACCCTAAACCCTAAACCCTAAACCCTAAACCCTAAACCCTAAACCCTAAACCCTAAACCCTAAACCCTAAACCCTAAACCCTAAACCCTAAACCCTAAACCCTAAACCCTAAACCCTAAACCCTAAACCCTAAACCCTAAACCCTAAACCCTAAACCCTAAACCCTAAACCCTAAACCCTAAACCCTAAACCCTAAACCCTAAACCCTAAACCCTAAACCCTAAACCCTAAACCCTAAACCCTAAACCCTAAACCCTAAACCCTAAACCCTAAACCCTAAACCCTAAACCCTAAACCCTAAACCCTAAACCCTAAACCCTAAACCCTAAACCCTAAACCCTAAACCCTAAACCCTAAACCCTAAACCCTAAACCCTAAACCCTAAACCCTAAACCCTAAACCCTAAACCCTAAACCCTAAACCCTAAACCCTAAACCCTAAACCCTAAACCCTAAACCCTAAACCCTAAACCCTAAACCCTAAACCCTAAACCCTAAACCCTAAACCCTAAACCCTAAACCCTAAACCCTAAACCCTAAACCCTAAACCCTAAACCCTAAACCCTAAACCCTAAACCCTAAACCCTAAACCCTAAACCCTAAACCCTAAACCCTAAACCCTAAACCCTAAACCCTAAACCCTAAACCCTAAACCCTAAACCCTAAACCCTAAACCCTAAACCCTAAACCCTAAACCCTAAACCCTAAACCCTAAACCCTAAACCCTAAACCCTAAACCCTAAACCCTAAACCCTAAACCCTAAACCCTAAACCCTAAACCCTAAACCCTAAACCCTAAACCCTAAACCCTAAACCCTAAACCCTAAACCCTAAACCCTAAACCCTAAACCCTAAACCCTAAACCCTAAACCCTAAACCCTAAACCCTAAACCCTAAACCCTAAACCCTAAACCCTAAACCCTAAACCCTAAACCCTAAACCCTAAACCCTAAACCCTAAACCCTAAACCCTAAACCCTAAACCCTAAACCCTAAACCCTAAACCCTAAACCCTAAACCCTAAACCCTAAACCCTAAACCCTAAACCCTAAACCCTAAACCCTAAACCCTAAACCCTAAACCCTAAACCCTAAACCCTAAACCCTAAACCCTAAACCCTAAACCCTAAACCCTAAACCCTAAACCCTAAACCCTAAACCCTAAACCCTAAACCCTAAACCCTAAACCCTAAACCCTAAACCCTAAACCCTAAACCCTAAACCCTAAACCCTAAACCCTAAACCCTAAACCCTAAACCCTAAACCCTAAACCCTAAACCCTAAACCCTAAACCCTAAACCCTAAACCCTAAACCCTAAACCCTAAACCCTAAACCCTAAACCCTAAACCCTAAACCCTAAACCCTAAACCCTAAACCCTAAACCCTAAACCCTAAACCCTAAACCCTAAACCCTAAACCCTAAACCCTAAACCCTAAACCCTAAACCCTAAACCCTAAACCCTAAACCCTAAACCCTAAACCCTAAACCCTAAACCCTAAACCCTAAACCCTAAACCCTAAACCCTAAACCCTAAACCCTAAACCCTAAACCCTAAACCCTAAACCCTAAACCCTAAACCCTAAACCCTAAACCCTAAACCCTAAACCCTAAACCCTAAACCCTAAACCCTAAACCCTAAACCCTAAACCCTAAACCCTAAACCCTAAACCCTAAACCCTAAACCCTAAACCCTAAACCCTAAACCCTAAACCCTAAACCCTAAACCCTAAACCCTAAACCCTAAACCCTAAACCCTAAACCCTAAACCCTAAACCCTAAACCCTAAACCCTAAACCCTAAACCCTAAACCCTAAACCCTAAACCCTAAACCCTAAACCCTAAACCCTAAACCCTAAACCCTAAACCCTAAACCCTAAACCCTAAACCCTAAACCCTAAACCCTAAACCCTAAACCCTAAACCCTAAACCCTAAACCCTAAACCCTAAACCCTAAACCCTAAACCCTAAACCCTAAACCCTAAACCCTAAACCCTAAACCCTAAACCCTAAACCCTAAACCCTAAACCCTAAACCCTAAACCCTAAACCCTAAACCCTAAACCCTAAACCCTAAACCCTAAACCCTAAACCCTAAACCCTAAACCCTAAACCCTAAACCCTAAACCCTAAACCCTAAACCCTAAACCCTAAACCCTAAACCCTAAACCCTAAACCCTAAACCCTAAACCCTAAACCCTAAACCCTAAACCCTAAACCCTAAACCCTAAACCCTAAACCCTAAACCCTAAACCCTAAACCCTAAACCCTAAACCCTAAACCCTAAACCCTAAACCCTAAACCCTAAACCCTAAACCCTAAACCCTAAACCCTAAACCCTAAACCCTAAACCCTAAACCCTAAACCCTAAACCCTAAACCCTAAACCCTAAACCCTAAACCCTAAACCCTAAACCCTAAACCCTAAACCCTAAACCCTAAACCCTAAACCCTAAACCCTAAACCCTAAACCCTAAACCCTAAACCCTAAACCCTAAACCCTAAACCCTAAACCCTAAACCCTAAACCCTAAACCCTAAACCCTAAACCCTAAACCCTAAACCCTAAACCCTAAACCCTAAACCCTAAACCCTAAACCCTAAACCCTAAACCCTAAACCCTAAACCCTAAACCCTAAACCCTAAACCCTAAACCCTAAACCCTAAACCCTAAACCCTAAACCCTAAACCCTAAACCCTAAACCCTAAACCCTAAACCCTAAACCCTAAACCCTAAACCCTAAACCCTAAACCCTAAACCCTAAACCCTAAACCCTAAACCCTAAACCCTAAACCCTAAACCCTAAACCCTAAACCCTAAACCCTAAACCCTAAACCCTAAACCCTAAACCCTAAACCCTAAACCCTAAACCCTAAACCCTAAACCCTAAACCCTAAACCCTAAACCCTAAACCCTAAACCCTAAACCCTAAACCCTAAACCCTAAACCCTAAACCCTAAACCCTAAACCCTAAACCCTAAACCCTAAACCCTAAACCCTAAACCCTAAACCCTAAACCCTAAACCCTAAACCCTAAACCCTAAACCCTAAACCCTAAACCCTAAACCCTAAACCCTAAACCCTAAACCCTAAACCCTAAACCCTAAACCCTAAACCCTAAACCCTAAACCCTAAACCCTAAACCCTAAACCCTAAACCCTAAACCCTAAACCCTAAACCCTAAACCCTAAACCCTAAACCCTAAACCCTAAACCCTAAACCCTAAACCCTAAACCCTAAACCCTAAACCCTAAACCCTAAACCCTAAACCCTAAACCCTAAACCCTAAACCCTAAACCCTAAACCCTAAACCCTAAACCCTAAACCCTAAACCCTAAACCCTAAACCCTAAACCCTAAACCCTAAACCCTAAACCCTAAACCCTAAACCCTAAACCCTAAACCCTAAACCCTAAACCCTAAACCCTAAACCCTAAACCCTAAACCCTAAACCCTAAACCCTAAACCCTAAACCCTAAACCCTAAACCCTAAACCCTAAACCCTAAACCCTAAACCCTAAACCCTAAACCCTAAACCCTAAACCCTAAACCCTAAACCCTAAACCCTAAACCCTAAACCCTAAACCCTAAACCCTAAACCCTAAACCCTAAACCCTAAACCCTAAACCCTAAACCCTAAACCCTAAACCCTAAACCCTAAACCCTAAACCCTAAACCCTAAACCCTAAACCCTAAACCCTAAACCCTAAACCCTAAACCCTAAACCCTAAACCCTAAACCCTAAACCCTAAACCCTAAACCCTAAACCCTAAACCCTAAACCCTAAACCCTAAACCCTAAACCCTAAACCCTAAACCCTAAACCCTAAACCCTAAACCCTAAACCCTAAACCCTAAACCCTAAACCCTAAACCCTAAACCCTAAACCCTAAACCCTAAACCCTAAACCCTAAACCCTAAACCCTAAACCCTAAACCCTAAACCCTAAACCCTAAACCCTAAACCCTAAACCCTAAACCCTAAACCCTAAACCCTAAACCCTAAACCCTAAACCCTAAACCCTAAACCCTAAACCCTAAACCCTAAACCCTAAACCCTAAACCCTAAACCCTAAACCCTAAACCCTAAACCCTAAACCCTAAACCCTAAACCCTAAACCCTAAACCCTAAACCCTAAACCCTAAACCCTAAACCCTAAACCCTAAACCCTAAACCCTAAACCCTAAACCCTAAACCCTAAACCCTAAACCCTAAACCCTAAACCCTAAACCCTAAACCCTAAACCCTAAACCCTAAACCCTAAACCCTAAACCCTAAACCCTAAACCCTAAACCCTAAACCCTAAACCCTAAACCCTAAACCCTAAACCCTAAACCCTAAACCCTAAACCCTAAACCCTAAACCCTAAACCCTAAACCCTAAACCCTAAACCCTAAACCCTAAACCCTAAACCCTAAACCCTAAACCCTAAACCCTAAACCCTAAACCCTAAACCCTAAACCCTAAACCCTAAACCCTAAACCCTAAACCCTAAACCCTAAACCCTAAACCCTAAACCCTAAACCCTAAACCCTAAACCCTAAACCCTAAACCCTAAACCCTAAACCCTAAACCCTAAACCCTAAACCCTAAACCCTAAACCCTAAACCCTAAACCCTAAACCCTAAACCCTAAACCCTAAACCCTAAACCCTAAACCCTAAACCCTAAACCCTAAACCCTAAACCCTAAACCCTAAACCCTAAACCCTAAACCCTAAACCCTAAACCCTAAACCCTAAACCC